>NC_088412.1:5108212-5118212 GCF_034236695.1 Oncorhynchus nerka
TGGCCTGGTCTGGTTCTCAATCAGAGGCAGCTGTCGATCGTTGTCTCTGATTGAGAATCATACTTAGGCAGCCTGTTTTCCCACTGTTAGTTGTGGGTGGTTGTTGTCTCTGATTGAGAATCATACTTAGGCAGCCTGGTTCCCCACTATGGGTTGTGGGTTGTTGTTTTCTCTGATTGAGAACCATACTTAGGCAGCCTGTTTTCCCTCTATGGGTTGTGGGTAGTTGTTGTCTCTGATTGAGAATCATACTTAGGCAGCCTGTTTTCCCGCTATGGGTTGTGGGTTGTTGTTGTCTCTGATTGAGAATCATACTTAGGCAGCCTGTTTCCCCACTATGGGTTGTGGGTAGTTGTTGTCTGTTTTGTGTTGTTGCACCTTACAGGAACTGTTTCGTTTTCGTTTCACTCTCTTTGTTATTTTTGTTTCGTGTTTCTGACCCAATAAAATAACATGAATACTTACCACGCTGTGCATTGGTCCGATCCTTCATACTCCTCGTCAGAAGAGGAAGAAAACCATTACGCTAACTGGATCCAATGGACGAATTACTGCTATTGTAACTAACTTGTAACTAAGTGTAATCCAGTCTACATAACAATACAGTATATATTTAACTGTATATTCTTTAATAACATCATAACCCTGTCTTGACCCCAAACACTGTGCCTATAGTACAGATGTTATACTGTAGGCACCATTTAATGACTTTGTTCAAACAGAACCTGTAGTGACGGGTTTCCTGTCCTCAACAGAACCTGTAGTGACGGGTTTCCTGTCCTCAACAGAACCTGTAGTGACGGGTTTCCTGTCCTCAACAGAACCTGTAGTGATGGTTTCCCTCAACAGAACCTGTAGTGATGGGTTTCCTGTCCTCAACAGAACCAGCATCTATTCTGAGTGGAGGAGGTTACAGGACATTTATTCTGGGTAGGGGAGATTACAGGACATTTATTCTGAGTGGAGGAGATTACAGGACATTTATTCTGGGTAGAGGAGATTACAGGACACTTATTCTGGGTAGGGGAGATTACAGGACATTTATTCGGGGTAGAGGAGATTACAGGACATTTATTCTGAGTAGAGATTACAGGACATTTATTCTGGGTAGAGGAGATTACAGGACATTTATTCTGGGTAGGGGAGATTACAGGACATTTATTCTGAGTAGAGGAGGTTACAGGACATTCATTCTGAGTAGAGGAGGTTACAGGACATTTATTCTAAGTAGAGGAGATTACAGGACACTTATTCTGGGTAGGGGAGATTACAGGACATTTATTCTGAGTAAAGGAGATTACAGGACATTTATTCTGAGTAAAGGAGATTACAGGACATTTATTCTGAGTAGAGGAGATTACAGGACATTTATTCTGGGTAGGGGAGATTACAGGACATCTATTCTGGGTAGGGGAGATTACAGGACATTTATTCTGGGTAGATGAGATTACAGGACATTTATTCTGAGTAGAGGAGATTACAGGACATTTATTCTGCGTAGAGGAGGTTACAGGACATGTTTTCTGAGTAGAGGAGGTTACAGGACATTTATTCTAAGTAGAGGAGATTACAGGACATTTATTCTAAGTAGAGGAGATTACAGGACATTTATTCTGAGTAGAGGTAGATTACAGGACATTTATTCTGAGTGGAGGAGATTACAGGACATTTATTCTGAGTAGAGGAGATTACAGGACATTTATTCTGAGTAGAGGAGATTACAGGACATTTATTCTGGGTAGAGGAGGTTACAGGACATGTTTTCTGAGTAGAGGAGGTTACAGGACATTTATTCTAAGTAGAGGAGATTACAGGACATTTATTCTAAGTAGAGGAGATTACAGGACATTTATTCTGAGTAGAGGTAGATTACAGGACATTTATTCTGAGTGGAGGAGATTACAGGACATTTATTCTGAGTAGAGGAGATTACAGGACATTTATTCTGCGTAGAGGAGGTTACAGGACATGTTTTCTGAGTAGAGGAGGTTACAGGACATTTATTCTAAGTAGAGGAGATTACAGGACATTTATTCTGAGTAGAGGAGGTTACAGGACATTTATTCTGAGTAGAGGAGATTACAGGACATTTATTCTGGGTAGGGGAGATTACAGGACATTTATTCTGAGTAGAGGAGGTTACAGGACAAGGTCGTTGTTTAAACAAAATTACTCTGACTCACACGCACACACACACACACACACACACACACACACACACACACACACACACACAAACTCTTTCTCTCTCTCCTCTGCCACTATCTAGGTCAGGACGTACTATGTCAATTCCTCCCAAACTAAACTTCCTCCTCCCTGCCACAGCTGATAATTAAACTCACTCAATTAGCCCAAATTTAATGGGATTTCAGTTCCAGCCTTTTATTTAAGAGGTAAAGAGTAATATTTTAATTGCATTTAATGTAACTGATGTAACTGTGTGGTCCTCCAAGTGTGTTTCTTCTTCTCCTATCTCGAACGTGTAATTACTACGGCAAACCTTGACGAGATATTCAATGAGCTGTACTTATAGGGACAGTGAAAAATATAGTCTTTCTTTTTCTTCCTGTCAATACAGTATCTGTTGAGTGTAAATCAATTGAGTATACAGTAGTATACAGTAGTATACAGTAGTCCATATTTGATCTTTACTAATTGTAGAATGATAGGTGGAGGAAGTGGATGGGTGGCTGAAACAGAACATATTGAGGTGGTCCTATTGGACGGGTGGCTGAAACAGAACAGATTGAGGTGGTCCTATTGGACGGGTGGCTGAAACAGAACAGATTGAGGTGGTCCTGAAACAGAACATATTGAGGTGGTCCTATTGGACTGGCAGCCTGAAACAGAACATATTGAGGTGGTCCTATTGGATGGGCAGTCTGAAACAGAACATATTGAGGTGGTCCTGAAACAGACCATATTGAGGTGGTCCTATTGGATTGGCAGTCTGAAACAGAACATATTGAGGTGGTCCTATTGGACTGGCAGTCTGAAACAGAACATATTGAGGTGGTCCTATTGGACTGGCAGTCTGAAACAGAACATATTGAGGTGGTCCTATTGGACTGGAGGCCTGAAACAGAACATATTGAGGTGGTCCTATTGGACTGGAGGCCTGAAACAGAACATATTGAGGTGGTCCTGAAACAGAACATATTGAGGTGGTCCTATTGGATGGGAGGCCTGAAACAGAACATATTGAGGTGGTCCTATTGGACGGGAGGCCTGAAAGAGAACAGATTGAGGTGGTCCTGAAACAGAACAGATTGAGGTGGTCCTGAAACAGAACATATTGAGGTGGTCCTATTGGACGGGCAGTCTGAAACAGAACATATTGAGGTGGTCCTATTGGACTGGAGGCCTGAAACAGAACATATTGAGGTGGTCCTATTGGACTGGAGGCCTGAAACAGAACATATTGAGGTGGTCCTATTGGACTGGCAGTCTGAAACAGAACATATTGAGGTGGTCCTGAAACAGAACATATTGAGGTGGTCCTATTGGACGGGAGGCCTGAAACAGAACATATTGAGGTGGTCCTATTGGACGGGAGGCCTGAAACAGAACAGATTGAGGTGGTCCTGAAACAGAACAGATTGAGGTGGTCCTGAAACAGAACATATTGAGGTGGTCCTATTGGACGGGCAGTCTGAAACAGAACATATTGAGGTGGTCCTATTGGACTGGAGGCCTGAAACAGAACATATTGAGGTGGTCCTATTGGACTGGAGGCCTGAAACAGAACATATTGAGGTGGTCCTATTGGACTGGCAGTCTGAAACAGAACATATTGAGGTGGTCCTGAAACAGAACATATTGAGGTGGTCCTATTGGACGGGAGGCCTGAAACAGAACCTATTGAGGTGGTCCTATTGGACGGGAGGCCTGAAACAGAACATATTGAGGTGGTCCTATTGGACGGGAGGCCTGAAACAGAACAGATTGAGGTGGTCCTGAAACAGAACATATTGAGGTGGTCCTATTGGACTGGCAGTCTGAAACAGAACATATTGAGGTGGTCCTATTGGACTGGCAGTCTGAAACAGAACATATTGAGGTGGTCCTGAAACAGAACATATTGAGGTGGTCCTATTGGACGGGAGGCCTGAAACAGAACAGATTGAGGTGGTCCTATTGGACGGTTGGCCTGAAACAGAACAGATTGAGGTGGTCCTGAAACAGAACAGATTGAGGAAGTCCAACAAAGTCCAGCCAAAAGGCCTGTACCATCATCTTCTTGACTATTTTTAGCCCTGCATGTATAATTCATCACATTTGGCTCTCTATCCCTCTCTCTCTCCATCTCTCTCTCCCTCTCTCTCTCCATCTCTCATTCCTTAAGTGGGTCAGAACGACTAACTCACATGAACTCACTTAGAGGGAATGGAATGACGAGTAAACTTACACCTTTAAAGGAAAGTTCAACTAAAAGACTATCTTTTGGTATATTTGTTTCATTAGACCACTGTTGGAACAGTCCCCCCCCCCCCCCCGCCCCCCCAAAAAATGTGTTTGCCCGTCAGCAATCAAGTCTTTATGATCTAGAACTTTCTAAAATACAGAAAGGGTCACAGCGCTGTACAAAGCACATCGTACTGTGGCACGTTCTGCTGTTAGAAAGTTCTAGATCTTGAAGACTTGATTGCTGACATGTTGGGACTCACACAACCCCAGCTGTTCTCACGTTCTCAAACAGCCCCAGCTGTTCTCACGTCCTCAAACAGCCCCAGCTGTTCTCACGTTCTCAAACAGCCCCAGCTGTTCTCACGTTCTCAAACAGCCCCAGCTGTTCTCACGTTCTCAAACAGCCCCAGCTGTTCTCACGTTCTCAAACAGCCCCAGCCAATCTCATCCTGGCTGAGAGCTGTCATCAGATCAGAATACCAGTGGGTCGTTTCTGGACCCTGGACAGAGACACAGCCTCTCAAGAGTCCACAGAGACCCTCGACAAGGACCTCTCATTATAGAATCTATATCGACAAGGACCTCTCATTATAGAATCTATATGAACAAGGACCTCTCATTATAGAATCTATATGGACAAGGACCTCTCATTATAGAATCTATATGAACAAGGACCTCTCATTATAGAATCTATATGGACAAGGACCTCTCATTATAGAATCTATATCGACAAGGACCTCTCATTATAGAATCTATATGGACAAGGACCTCTCATTATAGAATCTATATCGACAAGGACCTCTCATTATAGAATCTATATCGACAAGGACCTCTCATTATAGAATCTATATGAACAAGGACCTCTCATTATAGAATCTATATCGACAAGGACCTCTCATTATAGAATCTATATCGACAAGGACCTCTCATTATAGAATCTATATGAACAAGGACCTCTCATTATAGAATCTATATGAACAAGGACCTCTCATTATAGAATCTATATGAACAAGGACCTCTCATTATAGAATCTGAACTGCATAGTATTGGGTAGTATTATATTGTACTGTACTGTATTGTATAGTATTGTACTGTGTTGTATTGTATAGTATATAATAAAACTGGTTGTTTGGATCCTGGATGCTGATTGGACGAGCAGCGTTCTAAACCGTGCTGTACAGTATTGTATTGCATTGTATAGTATTGTATTGTACAGTATTGTATTGCATAGTATTGCATACAGTCACAGTGTCTGAGAGGGAGTCAGAGACTAGACAGACAGATATATATATATATATATATATATATAGAAACGAGCAGATAGATGACCATGCACTGATTTCTGGCTCAAAGGACCATAAACAAAACTGAAGAGGGTTTTACATCGAAAGCAACTGACAACAGAAATGTACTATGTACCTGACATACGTATTCAGGTTATGTGATCTGATGCAGGAATCAAACCCACAACCCTGCCCCAGGACATAAAGATGTCTCCCCAGCAGGCAGACTGTGGGGCTCTAGTCAAACCCACAACCCTGCCCCAGGACATAAAGATGTCTCCCCAGCAGACTGTGGGGCTCTAATCAAACCCACAACCCTGCCCCAGGACATAAAGATGTCTCCCCAGCAGACTGTGGGGCTCTAGTCAAACCCACAACCCTGCCCCAGGACATAAAGATGCCTCCCCAGCAGACTGTGGGGCTCTAGTCAAACCCACAACCCTGCCCCAGGACATAAAGATGTCTCCCCAGCAGACTGTGGGGCTCTAGTCAAACCCACAACCCTGCCCCAGGACATAAAGATGTCTCCCCAGCAGACTGTGGGGCTCTAGTCAAACCCACAACCCTGTCCCAGGACATAAAGATGTCTCCCCAGCAGACTGTGGGGCTCTAGTCAAACCCACAACCCTGCCCGAGACATAAAGATGTCTCCCCAGCAGACTGTGGGGCTCTAGTCAAACCCACAACCCTGCCCCAGGACATAAAGATGTCTCCCCAGCAGACTGTGGGGCTCTAGTCAAACCCACAACCCTGTCCCAGGACATAAAGATGTCTCCCCAGCAGACTGTGAGGCTCTAGTCAAACCCACAACCCTGCCCCAGGACATAAAGAGGTCTCCCCCCCAGCAGACTGTGGGGCTCTAGTCAAACCCACAACCCTGCCCCAGGACATAAAGATGTCTCCCCAGCAGACTGTGGGGCTCTAGTCAAACCCACAACCCTGCCCCAGGACATAAAGATGTCTCCCCAGCAGACTGTGGGGCTCTAGTCAAACCCACAACCCTGCCCGAGACATAAAGATGTCTCCCCAGCAGACTGTGGGGCTCTAATCAAACCCACAACCCTGCCCCAGGACATAAAGATGTCTCCCCAGCAGACTGTGGGGCTCTAGTCAAAGGGGGTGACTGTCTGTCGTCATGATGAATGATCCTTGGTCCTCTGGAATCACAGGAGCACCACGTTTAATTGAGCATGACTGTGTCTATGTTAATGCTACTGTCAGATGTGTGTAAACATAATGATGTAATAGGTCTTGTCTGTCTATGTTAATGATGTAATAGGTCTTGTCTGTCTATGTTAATGATGTAATAGGTCTTGTCTGTCTATGTTAATGATGTAATAGGTCTTGTCTGTCTATGTTAATGATGTAATAGGTCTTGTCTGTCTATGTTAATGATGTAATAGGTCTTGTCTGTCTATGTTAATGATGTAATAGGTCTTGTCTGTCTATGTTAATGCTACTTCCGGGTTGGAGCGAGCAGTCGCATCCGCACTTCGGTCTGCACTTCGGTCTGCAGGTAGTATAACTTTTCATTACATTTCATTACATTTCATTATAGTACAACGGTTTGATTTGTCTAATCTTAGCAATTTCTTCTTAGCTAGCTACATAGCCGTCTTTGTATCAAAGATAATTGCGTAATTATCGTATTTCGTCGTCCTAACGTAGTCTACACTGCTATCTGCCCAGCAGCTAGCCAGCTAGCTAACGCCCACCGTCTACATAGCTAGCTACATAGCCGTCTCTGTATCAAAGATAATTGTGTAGATAATTGTGTAGTCTAGAGCGATTTTCTAGGTTACCTAGCCAGCTATTGTCGTTCTTTTAACGCAACGTAACGTAATCAACACTGCTAGCTAGCCAGCTAGCCCCTGAATCAACAACGCAGCCACTGCCAGCTAGCCTACAAAGTCAACAACGCAGCCACTGCCAGCTAGCCTACATCAGCAGTACTGTATCATTTTAGTCAATAAGAATAGCAGCACTGTAGAAACTATTACCCTCAACTGAACGACTTGATTAGTGTAGTGTTAGCTAGCTACATAGTTGTCTTTGCTGTCTTCGTATCCAAGATAATTGTGTAGTTTAGAGTGTGTAGTTTTTAGAGTGATTATCTTAATTTACCGAGGTTAGCTAGCCAGCTATTTGTCGTCCTTAACGTAGGAGACACTGCTAGCTAGCCAACAGCTAGCCAACGTCTACCGATTAGAACTCAACAACCCGGTCGCATTCCGCCTCGCTCCACAGGTAGTATCACATTTTCATTTCATTTCATTACAGTACAACGGTTTGATTTGTTTGATCGTAGCTAGCTACATAGCTAGCTACATAGCCGTCTCTGTATCAAAGATAATTGTGTAGTCTAGAGCGATTTTCTAGGTTACCTAGCCAGCTATTGTCATTCTTTTAACGCAACGTAACGTAATCAACACTGCTAGCTAGCCAGCTAGCCCCCGAATCAACAACGCAGCCACTGCCAGATAGCCTACAAAGTCAACAACGCAGCCACTGCCAGCTAGCCTACTTCAGCAGTACTGTATCATTTTAATCATTTTAGTCAATAAGATTCTTGCTACGTAAGCTCAACTTTCTGAACATTCGAGACGTGTAGTCCACTTGTCATTCCAATCTCCTTTGCATTAGCGTAGCCTCTTCTGTAGCCTGTCAACTATGTGTCTGTCTATCCCTGTTCTCTCCTCTCTGCACAGACCATACAAACGCTCCACACCGCGTGGCCGCGCCACCCTAATCTGGTGGTCCCAGCGCGCACGACCCACGTGGAGTTCCAGGTCTCCGGTAGCCTCTGGAACTGCCGATCTGCGGCCAACAAGGCAGAGTTCATCTCAGCCTATGCCTCCCTCCAGTCCCTCGACTTCTTGGCACTGACGGAAACATGGATCACCACAGATAACACTGCTACTCCTACTGCTCTCTCTTCGTCCGCCCACGTGTTCTCGCACACCCCGAGAGCTTCTGGTCAGCGGGGTGGTGGCACCGGGATCCTCATCTCTCCCAAGTGGTCATTCTCTCTTTCTCCCCTTACCCATCTGTCTATCGCCTCCTTTGAATTCCATGCTGTCACAGTTACCAGCCCTTTCAAGCTTAACATCCTTATCATTTATCGCCCTCCAGGTTCCCTCGGAGAGTTCATCAATGAGCTTGATGCCTTGATAAGCTCCTTTCCTGAGGACGGCTCACCTCTCACAGTTCTGGGCGACTTTAACCTCCCCACGTCTACCTTTGACTGATTCCTCTCTGCCTCCTTCTTTCCACTCCTCTCCTCTTTTGACCTCTCCCTCTCACCTCCCCCTACTCACAAGGCAGGCAATACGCTCGACCTCATCTTTACTAGATGCTGTTCTTCCACTAACCTCATTGCAACTCCCTCCAAGTCTCCGACCACTACCTTGTATCCTTTTCCCTCTCGCTCTCATCCAACACTTCCCACACTGCCCCTACTCGGATGGTATCGCGCCGTCCCAACCTTCGCTCTCTCTCCCCCGCTACTCTCTCCTCTTCCATCCTATCATCTCTTCCCTCTGCTCAAACCTTCTCCAACCTATCTCCTGATTCTGCCTCCTCAACCCTCCTCTCCTCCCTTTCTGCATCCTTTGACTCTCTATGTCCCCTATCCTCCAGGCCGGCTCGGTCCTCCCCTCCCGCCTCCGTGGCTCGACGACTCATTGCGAGCTCACAGAACAGGGCTCCGGGCAGCCGAGCGGAAATGGAGGAAAACTCGCCTCCCTGCGGACCTGGCATCCTTTCACTCCCTCCTCTCTACATTTTCCTCTTCTGTCGCTGCTGCTAAAGCCACTTTCTACCACTCTAAATTCCAAGCATCTGCCTCTAACCCTAGGAAGCTCTTTGCCACCTTCTCCTCCCTCCTGAATCCTCCTCCCCCCTCCCTCTCTGCAGATGACTTCGTCAACCATTTTGAAAAGAAGGTCGACGACATCCGATCCTCGTTTGCTAAGTCAAACGACACCGCTGGTTCTGCTCACACTGCCCTACCCTGTGCTCTGACCTCTTTCTCCCTCTCTCTCAGATGAAATCTCGCGTCTTGTGACGGCCGGCCGCCCAACAACCTGCCCGCTTGACCCTATCCCTCCTCTCTTCTCCAGACCATTTCCGGAGACCTTCTCCCTTACCTCACCTCGCTCATCAACTCATCCCTGACCGCTGGCTACGTCCCTTCCGTCTTCAAGAGAGTGAGAGTTGCACCCCTTCTGAAAAAACCTACACTCGATCCCTCCGATGTCAACAACTACAGACCAGTATCCCTTCTTTCTTTTCTCTCCAAAACCCTTGAA